>NC_050083.1:0-34725 GCF_009764565.3 Dermochelys coriacea | reverse complement strand
ATCGGTAAAGCAGCAAGAACCCCAACCACCAGGTCAAACCACAGGACTCCAGGCATCAGTAGCCATTGCAAGAGCCCCAACCGATTGCAGCCATCCTGACCAAAGACCTGGGTCTAGTGGGCACGAGTCACCCAGTAGGAGGCAAACAACTCTCTCTTGAGCAGCCGGAGACAGGATCACTTTGAACTCCAGGGATTTACCACAAGCTCCCACTGAGATTTGAAATCAGATTGCAGGATTCAGAGTCCTAAGTGCTGACCATTACACCATGGGACCAGCTTCTGCTGCTTTCTCTGGCCATTAGTGATCCACACTGGGCTGGCTTGTGTAAGGGACTGTTGGCCCTTTAATAAAACTTTGTGAGGTTTTTTGGTTGGATAGTTCCCAGTCCCAATAGAAGGGGGAAAGGTCAATGGGAAGACAGGGCCCTGAGAGTGACACTGCCCTGAGGCAATGGTCACCAACCTGTAGGGAACAAGTGAGAATTGGTTGATGGAGAAAAATTCCTGGTGAAAATTGACAAAGCTGTGGCTATTTTGAAAAGTTACAGTGAATTTACGCATGAAGATACAAACAGAGAGACAAACACAGAAACAAAGAGACAATCGCACAGTGCACAGGCCCACACAGACATAAACAAAAACCACACACACCAAGCCATACACACATAAGGGAAAGTCACTCAAAACATACAAAGAAGAAATCCACACCAAAAAACACGGAAAAAGCACACAACAATAAAACACAAAAAAACCACATATCAAAAGAATACTAAGCAATAGCAATATGCATGCAAAAATCATACACGCACACAAAACTGTGCAAGACATCCACAAAAATGACCCAGGACCACATGCACATCAACACGACAGACACAAAACATATCAACATACAGAACGTTAGGCAGGGTTTGATTCTCACAGGCAGGAGGGTGTGCCCACAGGTGATTTGGGGAGCAAAGACTGAAGGGGAGTCAGGGAGTGAAGAACCACAGGATGGGCAGAACTCTGGGCTCTGCTTGACCCCTCCTGACACAGGTGGCGGGTGGAGAACACAGCCTTGTAGATGTTTGAATCTGCCCTGCACTCGGTAAAGGAAGGGACCTCGTTGTCTGCTGGCTGGAATTGTATTTTCCGCAGTGCAAAATGATTAGCAGGAGCCATCTGCTTACAGAAAACCAGTGCTCTAGCTGGGGTTTGAACTCAAAACTACAGCATCGTTCTAGAAGTACTGTGCACTAACCCGTTGCACCACGGGAGCCCACGGTTAGGTACTTGTCTCTTTAGTTCATGGATGGATGGGTTGGTGGGGGTTGCATTACTAAAATAAATCCCTATGAAAGGCTGCAGAATGGCAGCAACAAAGGTGGGGAGCCTCCTTCTATGTGATTGAGCTGGTTCCCACCTTCCACTGCTGAGGGGACGGTTGGTGCTTTGAGCCCACCTGATGCTGAACTTCTCCTGGGTGAGGTTAACGAGACTCTGAAGAAGCGAAGGGAAGTCTTTTCTCTTCCTGCCTAGCTCCATTTGTCTCCTGTGGCCCTTTTGGTTCATTCCTCCACTGTTGGGGCGATGCAGAGGCAAGCCCCGACCTGGGTGAGTCACCGAGAGGCTGTGTCCCATGGAGTGTGTGTGGGAGAGGGGTAGGGTTGGGTTGGGTTGGGCTCCAGGGGAAAAGGTTGGGTGTAACAGTGTGTGGAGGAGGGTGTGTTTCTTTGGCTATAAATGATGGCAAACTCAGGGGTAGTGATAATGAAGCGCAGGGTCTGAGTGTTACGACCCTGTGTGATGCTGCCATTCACCTTCCCTTCCTGTGGTCTCAGCTGACATTGATCCAGAATTTTGTCACCTGTTATCGTCCCAGATGTGTCGCACATGCCTCAAATACAGAGTGTTCCTCTTGGAGACGGGAGGACTGGAGCGGATTACAGCTGCTGGACAGCTCTGCTGGGTTTTCTACATTCGCCTAGGGAAATGCTGAGTATTTCCATTCATAAACACACTGGAGATGGGTCTGGAAATCAATTTTCATTTGGAAAAAGTTTTTGAAAGGAAGCACTTGGATTTGAATAAGGAACCCATTGCCCTGCTGGCAAATATTCAACCAGTTAGCTACACTCTCAACAAAAAGAAAAGGACCACCAGAGCACAACAACTTTCCCCGGAGCATACACCGCTCCCCAGTTCTGTGCCCTTCGATCTCCCCAGCATTGCTCCAATCCCTTAAAACAGGGGTCTCAAACTCACTTTACCTTAGGGCCAGTGCCAATCCTCAAATTCTCCCAGTGGGCCAACAATGTCACTCCTGCTGCACAGAAACCGCTTCCCAAAACTCCACCCCCAAAAAACTCTGCCCCCCCACCTGCCTAAGGCTCTCAGAGGGTGTTTGGGTGCAGAAGGGGTGAGAGGTTGGGGTCTGGGAAGGAGTTTGGGTCAGGGAGGGGGGGTCTGGGTCCTGGGTGGAGGCTCTGGACTGGGGCAGGGGGTGGTGGTGCAGGAGGAGGGGGTGCGGGTGCAGGCTCTGGGAGGGAGTTTGGGGGCTGCAGGATGTGGTGCAGGCTCTGGGTGAGAGTTGTGGGTGGGAGGGGTTTATGTGGGATGGGAATGCAGGCTCTGGGAGCGGGTCGGAGGTGCGGCGCTTCCCTGGGGCTCCAAGGTGGGGGGGGACCTCCACGCCCTGCTGCCCCCAGGCGCCACCCTTATTGGGTTGACCAATAAGTGTGTTGGAAAGACAGCTCCCGTCTCTCATTGTTAAAGGTCAGGTGGGCCAACTAGGGGCAGAAGCCCATGCTCTGTTGTCCTGCTGGGGAGCTCAAAATCAGGGACTCACATCAGGTAAAGGTGCCACTGTGCTCCTAGAAAACAAACCACCCTTGCACAAAGAGGGATAAAAAGGCCTGCCAAAGCCTGGGATTGAACCAGAGACCTTTAGTCTAACGCTCTCCCAACTGAGCTACTTTGGCAACTATGTGGTAGTCTTTTGCCCTGCTGCTTCTCTGTCCGGAATGTTTTGTCAGCCATGGCTCACAAAAAGGACATCATTGTGAGTGGCCTACAAAGGCAAGACTCATTTTTGCCTCCTTTGCTCAGCTTGACTTGCTGCCTCACCCCATTCCTGCCTGAGTTCCCGGGTTGACCTGTTGGTGGAAGGAGATTGGGGGCCAGTGCGCGGGGAGGAAGTTGAGCTGGACCCTGAGCTAGACTAGACCCTGGTGGCAAGAGTCTGGCCACCACTTGCCACCCCACCCTGTTATCCTGGCTTTCCCACTGGACGTCATTTAGGGAGGGAAGTGGGGCTTCTGCTTCCCCTCCCCAGTTTTCACACTACAGAGGAGTGTGAACAGGAAAACGAACGGCTGCTCCACACTCCCACCAGAGGAACCCAACGTCCTTAGCAGTGGCTGAGTAACAAGTGTCTGTTGGCTGACAGGCCTTTCCCTGAGGAGCGGGAACAGCAGTTGCCGCCTCCCCCTCGACTCCAGGTTCATTGTGGGAAATGCTCATTGCCTGGCTGCATGGGCGGAAGCTGCTCCATACTTTGGAGAGCGTCTGTATTTGTCTGTCAGTCCCTCACCTTCACTGAGCCAGTCTGATCGAGTCCCAAGTGCGTCCTCTGGCTTGGCAGCTGAGAGTCTATGCACACATCCACCCCCTCCCCGACAGCCCCCTTAGCCAGGAGCAGCACTAGCCACCCCAGCACCACAGGGGCACTCAATGCGCTTCTTGGGGGAAAATAGCTCCTTGGCATCCAGCTGCTAGAATGAGAGCCAGGAGAGAGCAGTGTCTGGCTCACCTTGGGGGAGAAAAGAGACCTGATGAGTGTGGATCTCCTCTATCTCCCCTACAATGCTGGCCAGTTTTATGATCACTGTAATAGTCAGTGCTTCCCTTCAGAGCCATCCTTACGGGGGTGCGGGGCCTGGGACAAATCCCTCCATTTCTGCCCCAGTCCCCGTCCCCACTCTACCTCTTCCCCTAAATCCCCACCCCACCTCTTCCAACCCCTGCTCTGCTTCATTCCACCTTCTGCTCCCTCTGCCGGGAGATGCCGGGAGCTGGGGAGGGCTGGGATCGCGGATACCATTTCTCACCAGTGAGTATGGGTCCGACTCCTACTGCCAATGTCAGCCCCCCCCCCCGCTGCCTTCTGGCAGAAGACGGCATCCCCTCATGGATCCGGTGGAGATGTGCGGGAGGGTGAGAACCTTCTACACAAGCCTTTTCTCCCCGGATCTGACCAAACCTAACGCTTGCAGAGTGCTCTGGGAGGTGCTCCCTATGGTCAGCCTGGGCGACCGAGACCGGCTAGAGTTGCCTCACTCCGGCCGAGTTCTCAGAAGCCCTCCACCACATGCCCACCAATAAATCTCCGGGCATGGATGGGCTGACCGTGGAGTTCTACCGCGTGTTCTGGGACATCCTGGGTCCAGACCTAGTCACCGTGTGGGCCGAGTCTTTGCAGAGCGGGGTCCTCCCTCTTTCGTGCAGGTGAGCCATGCTCGCCTTATTGCCGAAGAAGGGGGACCTCCGTGATTTACAAAGTTGGCGTCCCATCTTGCTCCTCAGCATGGACTACAAAGTCGTGGCAAAAGCAATCTCGCTGCAGCTAGGGTCCATACTGGCAGACATGGTCCACCCAGACCAGACCTAAACCGTCCTGGGCCTCAGCATCTTCGACAACCTATATCTGGTTCGGGATGTTTTGGAACTCGGGTGTAAGGATGGTCTGTCGTTTGCCCTCCTGTCCTTGGATCAGGAGAAAGCGTTTGACAGGGTGGATCATGGGTATCTCCTGAGCACTTTGCAAGCATTTGGCTTCGGATGACAGTTTGTGGGTTTTCTCCGGGCGCTGCATGCCTCTGCAGAGTGTCTGGTCGGGCTCAACTGGACCCTGACCGAACCGGTCAGCTTTGGGCAAGGAGTACGCTTGGGGTGCCCCCTCTCGGGCTAGCAGTACGCTCTGGCAATTTAGCCCTTCCTCTGTCTCCTCCGAAGGAGGTTGACAGGGTTGGTGCTGTGGGAGCCGGAGCTGCAGCTGGTCCTGTCGGCGTACACTGATGATGTGCTCCTCGTGGTCCAGGACCCGGGCGACTTGGTGCAGTTGGAGGCTTGCCAGGCCATCTATTCATCAGCCTCCTCTGCACGGGTCAACTGGGTCAAGAGCTCTGGCCTGGTAGTCCGGGACGGCTGGCAGGCGAGCTCCCTCCCACCCACGCTTCAGGCCATCTTGTTGGGGCGCGGGTCCGCTGCTCTATCTCGGTGTTTACTTTTCTGCCACGCATCCCTCTCCGCCGGAGAACTGGCAGAATTTAGAGGGCGGGGTGATAGAGTGGCTCCGGAAATGGACAGGACTACTCCGGTGCCTCTCCCTTCGAGGGAGAGCGCTGGTGCTTAATCAACTAGTCCTGTCCATGCTCTGGTTCCGGCTCAACACCCTGGTCCTGGCCCCGGGTTTCCTGGCCAACCTCCGGACATCGATTCTGGAGATCTTTTGGTCAGGACTGCATTGGGTCCCTGTAGGGGTTCTCCACCTACCCCGGAGGAGGGAGGGCAGGCCTGAAATGTCCGCTTACTCAGGTCCATGTCTTCCATCTCAAGGCCCTGCACTTTATGGTGCAGGTAGTCCGACATGGTATGCTTACTGGTGCACGCCTTCCTGCACCGCTTCCGAGGGCTCTGATATGACCGGCAGCTCCTTTATCTCCATCCTTTATCTCCTTCCGCGAGACCTCTCCGGGCTGCCGGTCTTCTACCAGGACCTCCTCCACACCTGGAAACTGTTTTCAACAACCAGGTCCATGGCGGCCACCGAGGGAGCAGATCTCCTTGTGGAGCCCCTGCTACACAACCCCCAGCTCCGTGTGGAGGTGGCGGAGTCCCGCTTGCTGCACCAGAGGTTGGTCCTGGTGGAAGTCACAAGAGTCGGACCTCCTGGACTACGACCAGGGAGACTGGCTGGATCCCCTGATGCTCGTTCAGCGCATGGGGCTCTCCAGACCTCGTACTCTCCGGCGCATACTTCAGGAGGTGAAGGCCGCTTTGCTGCCCGCTGCTCGGGTTTACCTCTACTGGGTCCTGCACAAGGGCACGCCCCACCCACTCTCTACCCCAGGACCGCCGGACCTTTTAATTGGGCCCCAGCCCCGTGGACCCAACCAACCCCCTCACCCCTTCACTGTGAGCCGGCTGCACGAGCTGCAGTCGGTCTGTTTCCAAACCGCGCCAAGGAAACATCTATACACGCTCGTGCTTCACACCCTCACCCTTATGTCCCGCCCCAACACAAAATGGCGGGACCTCCTGCCACCTTTGGAGGGTGAGGCACCCCGGTGGGCCAGCCTATATTCCGCTGGGGATATCAGTTGGCGGCTCCTTCACAGAGCGGTGAGCACGGGCGTGTTCTTGGCACGGTTCACCTCTATCCCAGACACCTGCCCCTTTTGAGGTGTGAAGGAAACCCTGGCACACATATATCTGGAGTGCGCCAGGCTGCAACCCCTATTCCGGCTCCTCACCAATATTTTATTACATTTCTGGTTGCACTTTCCCCCTCATCTTCTTATTTATGCACTCCCTATCCGTGGCCTCACAAAGTCATGGGATCTCCTGGTCAGCCTCCTTCTGGCCCTAGCTAAAATGGCCATCTATAAAACCAGAGTGAGGAGGTTGGCCGATGGAGTCTCCTGTGACTGTGGGGCCTATTTCTGATCCTCCGTATGCGGGCAGAGTTCCTCTGGGCAGCATCGACTGACTCCCTTGATGCCTTTGAGGAGCAGTGGGTGCTGTCCGGGGTTCTCTGCTCGGTGTCCCCATCCGGTTCCCTTCGTTTGACCCTTTGACCACACTCCTGTCCCTGTTATTTCATTAGTTGTCCCCCAAATTTATTTGGTATCCAGGTCCTGTGGAGCTCCCTCTTAGGCTGGGGGCGGGTGATCTCTTAGCACTTCCCAGATCCCAATAGGATCGCTCTCCTGTAGCCCTCTGGCCTGGAGGAGTTTAAACCCTCTTCGCCTGTGCCACTCCCCATTTTAGTTTTGTTGTGGGTGAGGGGAGGCAGATCTGATGAGGAGCCAGGGTTGCAAGAGGAGAACAGGGACTGGCTGGGTAAAGAGGCCAGGACAAGAAACCAGGGACAGGGTGGATGTGGGAGACAGAGGTTGGGTGAGGAGCCCTGGGAGAGAGTCTGGGAGTGGGAGGGAGCGGAATGGGGATGAGGAGGATAACTGGGGGCCAATCCAACGGGGTAGAGAGACAGACCAGGCAAAGATCTGGGAGGAACTTGGACTGGCTGGGGTGGAGACTGGGATGGGGTGTCTACCCCACACAAGGCCTAAAGAGGTTAAGGGGGCCAAATAACCACCTAGGCTGCACCTGGAGGAGGAGCCAGGGAACAATGAGGACTAATTAAAGATGAGGCTCAGCTGCCCAGGGATAGGAGGGGCCTGTAGAAAGCCCAGTAGCAAAGAGCAGAAGGGGGCTGCAGAGAGAGAGAGAGGCTGCAGAGACACTCAGGGTGAGCGAAGACAAGGTGGGAGTTAGCCCAGGGATACAGCAGTAAGGATCAGGAGTGTGCAGACCATGATTGCTTGTTGTAGGGTCCCTGGGCTGGAACCCCAGCATAGACGGTGGGTCTGGGTTCCCCTTCCAGCCACTGGCTGTGGTGCCGTTAATGGGCAGTGAAAGGGAAGAGTGCCTGGCACAGTGGGTTCTGACAGAACTAGATACATGCCCCATCCCCTGGAAGGAGAGGACTATAGGGACCTGCCCAGAGGGCCAAGCCATGAAGCAGGAGCAGATGAGTCCCAAGAGAGCGAGACTGAGGGTGACAGAGTGCAACTGCAGGAAGGGGTGTCGGCCTGGTGGAGTTAATTCCCAAACATGGCCAGAAGAAGGCGCTGTAGTGGTGACAGGGCCCCCAGGGGGAGACTAGGACTGGCTGGGGAATGAAACTGGGTCTAGGATAAGATGCCTGAGGAGTGGAGACTAGGGCTGGCTAGGCGAGAAGCCAGGGGTAGGGAAGAGACAGGACTGGGAGAGAGACAGGTTGGAGGGAAAGGGCCAGAAGAGTCTGCGCCCAGTAGAGCACAGTCCTTTCCAAGGAGGAGAGGAACCCAACTCCCCTGAGTCTCTCCATTCCTCTGCTGTCAGCAAACATCTGTGAGCTCCTGGCAAAGCGCATCTCATCTTCTCCTAGTGCTGCTCCACGCAGGGAATGACAAGCTACAACTGCTATCTTAGCTCAGGTGGCAGAGGGCTGTGTGGTGGGTGTAAATGTTCCAGTCCTGTGGATGGCCCATCCTGGTGTCAGTATGAGGCCACATGGTGGAATTTCTGTTTCTCTGTTTGCTTTTTTAAAAACCTAGGCAATTACACACACCCAAATTATTATATTAAGATTGCAAAGTCAAACACTCAAAAGATGGGACATGCCAGCATGAGGACTGCCCGTATAACTTTTATCTGGCATTGTGATATAGGCTTGATAGTGCGATGGTGAGGGAGACAGAGAGCTGTCACGTACCAGAAAGTGTCTTATTGACAGAAGACAAAAAGGGTCAGTTTTCATGGTCAATTTTCATTATGGCCAAAGGGCCAGGGACCATGCGGTCACAAGCTTTGAGCTCACCTGAGAGGCAAAACAGAAGGAATCAGTAGTGTCAGGGTGCAATCGGGGTGCTGGAACAGGGAGGGGGGAACCAGGGGGCAATGGGCTATGCCCTCCCCCTTTTTACATACCATAAGGACAAGCGAGGGGGGAGGGGACTGGGTCTTGGGGGGCGGGGGAAGGGTGGGATGGAGGCATGGCTTCTGGGGGAAGGGTGGGATGGGGGTTGGCCCTTGGGGGGAGGGGTGGTGTGGGATGGGGTCTCAGGGAGTGGTGTGGTGCAGGGGGTGGGGCCAGTGTTCAGGCGCTCATTTCCCCTCCCCCCAGCCCTGCCCATAGGAAGCTTCCACTTCTCCTGGATGCAATACACCCAGCTGCAGGGGGTGCCTGCCTGTGCAATGCTGCCAGAGAAAGGTTAAAGGAAGTTGTGGTGAATGGGGAACATGTGGGTTTTGGAGTCAGGTCTACCTTGCCAGGCAGAATGGTTTCCATAGACTTGCTTTTGCAAAGACAGGAGATCCATGTACATTGTTTTCTCTGGGCATGTCAGGCTCTTTCACATTGTTTTCTTTCCTTCTTCCCCTGCTTTCTCCAGCTCTGACACCACCTTCCCTGCAAAGGTCTGTCTGACAAGTGTAACTGTTGGGATGGCAGGCTCTGCCCCATCCCCTATTAAGCAGAACAACACTATGGATTCCTGTGACCCCCACAGCCTGCTGTGAGCTGCTGGGCTCTAGGCCAGCACCGCAGAATCTGTCGTGTTTAATGATGGCTGACAATGCATGTCCCCCTGGAGCGGCCTGAGCGAGAAGCTGTCCTGGGATATGCACAGATGGCAGCAGGACAGGTCTTAGTGCAGCAAAAGACAGCCAGGTGATTGCTTAATTATAGCAGAACCTCTGTTCTCCTCTGTGCTGCTGAAGGAGATCATTCACTTCCCTTGCCACTGTCAGCGCACAGAGGAACTGAGGGGACCCTCTCCAATTTATCAACATCCTTCTTGAATTGTGGACACGAGAACTGGACACAGGATTCCAGTAGCAGCCATGCCAGTGCCAAATACAGAGCTAAAATAACCTCTCTGCTCCCTCCCACATAAGATCCCCCTGTTTATTGCATCCCAGGAGTGACTCAGCTCTTTTGGGCATAGCATCATAGTGGGAGCTCATGTTTTGCTGGTTATCCACTGTGACTCCCATATCTTGTTAAAGTCATTGTTTCCCAGGGGAGAGTCCTCACGTTGTAAGTATGGCCTATATTCTTTATTCCTTGATGTATACATTTACCTTAAGCCGTATTAAAATGCATATTGTTTGCTTGCGCCCAGTTTACCAAGGGATCCAGAGGGCTCTGAATCCGTCACCTGACCTCTTCATCATTTACCGCTTCCCAAGGTTTGTGTCGTGTGCAAGCTTTATCTGTGATGATTTTAGGTTTTCCAGGTCATTGATAAAAATGTTACATAACGTTGAGCCAAGAACTGATCTGTGCGGGATCCCACTGGAAACACATCTGCTTGATAAGGATTCCCCATTTACAGTTACATGTTTCAACCTATCAGTTCGCACCCATTAAATGGACTAAAAAAGTGGCTATCTTAAATTTATAGTGTTCTAGGTTTTTGTTTTGTTTTATTTTTTTTAAATCAAAATGTCATGTGGAACCAAATCAAATACCTTACAGAAGTCTATGTTTATTATATCAAGACTATTTTCTTTATCAACGAGACTTGTACTCTCATCAAAAAAGTCATCAAGTTAGTTTGACAGGCTCTATTTTCCTTCAACCATGTTGATTGGCATCAATTACATTCATTCATGTTCCTTTACGCCTCTGTCATTTAGGGCAGTGACAAAGCTCCTCCACTCCTGTCTGTTTCTGGCAACTCTGTCAATGATTCCCCAGCTGTGCCCCAGGTTTTTCAGCTCAGCTTCCACAGCTCTTCACCACGTAGTTTTTGGGTGGCCTTGTTTTTGCATGCCGTCAGGTGTCCGTCTTATTGCTCCTCTGGTGACGGAATTAGTTTCTATCCAAAGCACATGACCAATCCATCTCCAATGCTCCAGGCAATGAGGGTGCTCAGATCCTCTTGGATGCACTGTGTCAATCTTGGTTTGAGATTGTTCTGGGCAAAAAGATAGGGAGGATTTTTCTGAGGCACGGAATGAAGACAGTTTGGACATGTCATACTTTCTCCTTCCCCAGCATTCTGTACTCTAAAGTAGTCTTGAAAGTCCACTGCTCTGATCTTGAGTTTGGTTTTGGTGTTTGTATTTTATTGATTTCCAGACTGTATTTAAGCTCCTGAAGGTGTTCCTGGCTTTCTTGATTTTGTTCTAGATGTCCTGGTTTGTCCCACCATCCTGGCTGATGGAGCTGCCCGAGTATGTGAATGTTTCTACATTGGTGAGAACAGAATCCTCTCTCTGTACTGGTGATGGTGAGGCAATATTAAAGGTCATGCTATGTGTCTTCTTGCAGTTGATCTTCAGTCCAATTTTCTGGCTGAATGCCTTGAATCAAGTTGTTGTTGTTTTTTTCTTGTATATGGTGTTGGGTATGTGATAGGAAAGCGATATCATGTGCAAAGTCCAGGTCTTCAAGGGATTAGAACAGTGTCCCATTTAATGCCTCTTGGCATGTCTTCTGTTGCATGCTGCATTACCCAGTCAATGGCAATGTCGAAGAGGTTTGCAGATATGACACACCCCTGACATACTCCTGTTTTGACTTCAAAACTGAGCTCACTGTGATCAACGCTGCATATCAAGTGGAAAGAGAAGCTTTTGATGACGTTGATCATATGGAAAGGAATTCCATATGCCCCTAGAATGTGCCCTAAGGTGGTCCTGTGAATCCTATCAAAAGCCTTCTCAAAGTCTATGAAATTTATGGAGAGTTGCCGTTGCCATTCTAGCACTGTTCTATTATGTTTTGTAGAGTAAAGATCTGGTCTGTGCATCCACACCCTTTCCGAAAACCAGCTTGCTCTTTTCTGAGAACGCTATCAACTGCCTCTGATATACACTGGACTATGACCTTACACAATACTTTGCTTGGTACAGATAAAGGTCCAACACCATGCCAGGTATTACAATCATTGAGAGTTTCTATTTTTTGTACCTTCACTATAACCCCATTGGTCCATTCATCTAGCACCATGAATGAAAACTGAGAAAGGCTTGTTGATTTCTGTCATATGAATGACCTAGTCCTTGGCGGTACCCTATTTGAACATTGTGAAGTTCACCAGGTGACATGGTATCCTCCAAATGGACGAGATAAGAACCAGATTGATCATATTATGATCAATGGAAATGGCGACATGCCCTGAGAGATGTGAAAGTGAGAAGGGGTGCAGATGTTGGCAGAGACTACCACCTTGTGATGGCCTCCATCAAGCTGAAACTGAGAAGGGACATAGATGTTAGGATACTGACAGGCTAAAGTCCTTGAACTGCAGAATGAAGGCTTTCTGTCTTTCAAGGAACAGGTTTCAAGCATTTGCAGAGCGTGATGAAGAGGAGGAGAATGCAGATGAGGAGATCTAGAAGAAGAGGAACAAAAAGAAAAGGAGTACTTGTGGCACCTTAGAGACTAACAAATTTATTAGAGCATAAGCTTTCGTGAGCTACAGCTCACTTCATCGGATGCATTTGGTGGAAAAAACAGAGGAGAGATTTATATACACACACACACAGAGAACATGAAACAATGGGTTTATCATACACACTGTAAGGAGAGTGATCACTTAAGATAAGCCATCACCAGCAGCAGGGGGGGGAAAGGAGGAAAACCTTTCATGGTGACAAGCAAGGTAGGCTAATTCCAGCAGTTAACAAGAATATTAGAGGAACAGTGGGGGTTGGGGTGGGAGGGAGAAATACCATGGGGAAATAGTTTTACTTTGTGTAATGACTCATCCATTCCCAGTCTCTATTCAAGCCTAAGTTAATTGTATCCAGTTTGCAAATTAATTCCAATTCAGCAGTCTCTCGTTGGAGTCTGTCTGTGCTCCAGGGGTGTATCTGTGAGCCCCGACCTGGGGTATTCTATCTGCTACCCAAGATCCATTAACCTGGAAATCCTGGACGCCCCATCATCTCAGGCATTGGCACCCTGACAGCAGGATTGTCTGGCTATGTGGACTCCCTCCTCAGGCCCTTCGTTACCAGCACTCCCAGCTATCTTCGAGACACCACTGACTTCCTGAGGAAACTACAGTCCATTGGTGATCTTCCTAAAAACACCATCCTAGCCACTATGGATGTAGAAGCCCTCTACACCAACATTCCACACAAAGATGGACTACAAGCCGTCAGGAACAGAATCCCCGATACTGTCACGGCTAACCTGGTGGCTGAACTTTGTGACTTTGTCCTCACCCATAACTATTTCACATTTCGGGACAATGTATACCTTCAAATCAGCGGCACTGCGATGGGTACCCGCATGGCCCCACAGTATGCCAACATTTTTATGGCTGACTTAGAACAACGCTTCCTCAGCTCTCGTCCCCTAATGCCCCTAATCTACTTGCGCTACATTGATGACATCTTCATCATCTGGACCCATGGAAAAGAAGCTCTTGAGGAATTCCACCATGATTTCAACAATTTCCATCCCACCATCAACCTCAGCCTGGACCAGTCCACACAAGAGATCCACTTCCTGGACACTACGGTGCTAATAAGCGATGGCCACATAAACACCATCCTATATCGGAAACCTACTGACCGCTATTCCTACCTACATGCCTCTAGCTTTCATCCAGATCATACCACTCGATCCATTGTCTACAGCCAAGCGCTACGATATAAACGCATTTGCTCCAACCCCTCAGACAGAGACAAACACCTACAAGATCTCTATCATGCATTCCTACAACTACAATACCCACCTGCTGAAGTGAAGAAACAGATTGACAGAGCCAGAAGAGTACCCAGAAGTCACCTACTACAGGACAGGCTCAACAAAGAAAACAACAGAACGCCACTAGCCATCACCTTCAGCCCCCAACTAAAACCTCTCCAACGCATCATCAAGGATCTACAACCTATCCTGAAGGACGACCCATCACTCTCACAGATCTTGGGAGACAGACCAGTCCTTGCTTACAGACAGCCCCCCAATCTGAAGCAAATACTCACCAGCAACCACACACCATACAACAGAACCACTAACCCAGGAACCTATCCTTGCAACAAAGCCCGTTGCCAACTCTGTCCACATATCTATTCAGGGGATACCATCATAGGGCCTAATCACATCAGCCACACTATCAGAGGTTCGTTCACCTGCGCATCTACCAATGTGATATATGCCATCATGTGCCAGCAATGCCCCTCTGCCATGTACATTGGCCAAACTGGACAGTCTCTACGTAAAAGAATGAATGGACACAAATCAGACGTCAAGAATTATAACATTCAAAAACCAGTTGGAGAACACTTCAATCTCTCTGGTCACTCGATCACAGACCTAAGAGTGGCTATCCTTCAACAAAAAAGCTTCAAAAACAGACTCCAACGAGAGACTGCTGAATTGGAATTAATTTGCAAACTGGATACAATTAACTTAGGCTTGAATAGAGACTGGGAATGGATGAGTCATTACACAAAGTAAAACTATTCCCCCATGGTATTTCTCCCTCCCACCCCAACCCCCACTGTTCCTCTGATATTCTTGTTAACTGCTGGAATTAGCCTACCTTGCTTGTCACCATGAAAGGTTTTCCTCCTTTCCCCCCCCCCCCGCTGCTGGTGATGGCTTATCTTAAGTGATCACTCTCCTTACAGTGTGTATGATAAACCCATTGTTTCATGTTCTCTGTGTGTGTGTGTATAAATCTCTCCTCTGTTTTTTCCACCAAATGCATCCGATGAAGTGAGCTGTAGCTCACGAAAGCTTATGCTCTAATAAATTTGTTAGTCTCTAAGGTGCCACAAGTACGCCTTTTCTTTTTGCGAATACAGACTAACACGGCTGCTACTCTGAAACCTGTCATTCTGCAGGAGGAACAAAGTAAGAGAATTTATCAAGAGAGCAATGATGTCTGTCTAGGTGAGAGGCAGAAGAAAAGGAAGGAGTGGAGTCCACCCAGCACATGGAACGCCAGAGAAACCAGATGAGTCCTGAAGAAAAAAGTTTTAGAGACAAAATCCTAGAAGCTAAAGGACAACTCTCAGGAGCAGTATAGCAAGCCACACCGGGAGGTCAAATGTCTTGTGAGAATGGAGAAAGGGCATTCTGTCGATAAACTGGCAAGACAAGTGAAGGATGGCCTTCATCTGAGTAGGGAAGGAAATAGACTTCTAGGATCGAGGCTGGCACCACTGAAAGTAGGAATTAGGGGGAGATGGTTGGGAGATGTCCAGGTAATCGCCACGCCAGATTTTAGCCTTGAGAGGGAAGAAGACGAAGTAAGAAAGGCTACAGCCATGGGTAGGAGAATGGATATAAGGAGCGAGGGCGGTGTGGATACTAGTCTAATAGGTTCTCCTGGCTGTAGAATGACTGTTCCTAATAGGGTACAACATGTGAGCGAGGCCAAAGAGCAAAAATGAAGATGTTTATACACCAATGTGAGGAGCCTAGGTAACCAAATGGAGGAACTAGAGCTCCTGGTGCAGGAAGTGAAACCAGATAGTATAGGGATAAGAGAAACATGGTGGACTAGTCGTCATGACTGGACTACAGGTACTGAACGGGATGTGCTGTTTAGGAAAGACAGAAAGAATGGTAAAGGTGGTGGAGTCGCATTGTATATCAAGGATGAGGTAGAATGTAAAGAAATCAGAAGCGATGCAATGGATAAGAGAGAGTGCGTCTGGGGAAAAACGACATTGGGGAAGATAAGTAGTAAAGCCTCTCCTACGATAGTGCTTGGGGTGTGCTCTAGACCTCCGTGATCTAATGTGGATATGGATAGAGCCCTTTTAATGTTTGTAATCACGTAAATACTCATGGAAACTGCGTGATCATGGGAGACTTTAACTACCCAGATCTAGACTGGAGGAGCAGTGCTAGTAATAATAATAGGGTCCGATTTTCCGAGATGCCATAGCTGATGGATTCCTTCATCAAGTAGTTGCTGAACCGACTAGAGGGGATGCCATTTGAGATTTAATTTTGGTGAGTAGTGAGGACTTCATAGAAGAAATGGTTGTAGGAGACAATCTTGGCTCAAGTGATCAGGAGCTAATTCAGTTCCAACTACATGGAAGGATTAACACAAATAAATCTGCAACTAGAGTTTTTGATGTCAAAAGGGCTGACTTTCAAAAAGTAAGGCAATTAGTTAGGGAAGTGGATTGGACTGAAGAACTTATGGCATTAAAGGTCTAGGAGGCCTGGGATTTCTTTAAATCAAAGCTGCAGAAGCTATCGGAAGCCTGTATCCCGAGAAAGGGGAAAAAAATTCATAGGAAGGAGTTGTAGACCAAGCTGGATGAGCGAGCATCATAGAGAGGTGATTAAGAAGAAGCAGAAAGCATCCAGGGAGTGGAAGATGGGAGGGATCAGCAAGGAAAGCTACCTAATGGAGGTCAGAAAATGTAGGGATAAAGTGAGAGAGGCTAAAAGTCGAGTAGAGTTGGACCTTGCAAAGGGAATTAAAACCAAGAGTAAAAAGTTCTATAGCCATAGAAATAAGTAGAAAACTAAGAAGAAGTGGGGCCGCTACTCACTGAGGATGGAGTGGAGGTGAAAGATCATCTAGGCATGGTCCAATAGCTAAACAAATCCTTTGCCTCAGTCTTTAATAAGGCTAAAGAGGATCTTAGGGATTATGGTAGCATGACAAATGGGAATGAGGCTATGGAGGTCGATATTACCATATCGGAGGTAGAAGCGAAACTCAAACAGCTTAATGGGACTAAATCGCTGGGCCCAGATAATCTTCATCCAAGAATATTCAAAGAATTGGCACCTGAAATTGCAAGCCCATTAGCAAGAATTTTTCATTAATCTGAAAACTCAGGAGTAGTACCAAATGATTGGAGAATTGCTAATGTAGTTCCTCTTTTTAAGAAAGGGAAACAAAGTGATCCGGGTCACTACAGGCCAGTTAGTTTGACATCTGTAGTATGCAAGGTCCTGGAAAAAATTTGGAAGGAGAAATTAGCTAAGGACATTGAAGTCAATGGTAAATGGGAGAAAATACAACCTGGTTTTACAAAAGATAGATGGTGCCAACCCAACCTAATCTCCTTTTTTGAAAAAGGAACAGATTTTTTAGAGAAAGGAAATGCAGTGGATCTAATTTAACTAGATCTCAGCAAGGCATGTGATACCGTGCCACATGGGGAATTCTTAGTTAAATTGGAGAAGATGGGGATCAATATGAACATCCAAAGGTGGCGAAGGAATTGGTTAAAGGGGAGACTGCAACGGGTCCTACTGAAAGTGTCAGGTTGGAGGGAGGTTACCAGTGGAGTTCCTCAGGGATCGGTTTGGGGACAAATCTTATTTAATCTTTTTATTCCTGACCTTGGCACAAAAAGGGGGAGTGTGGTAATCAAGTTTGCAGATGATACAAAGCTGGGAGGTATTGCCAATTCAGAAAAGGATCGGGATATTCTACAGGAGGATCTGGATGACCTTGTAAACTGGAGTAATAGTAATAGGATGAAATTTAATAGTGAGAAGTGTAAGGTTATGATCTTTATCCCACCATGGCACTTGGGCTAACCCTAACCCCATCTCTAGACGAAGACCGTGGCCTTGTCTCCATGTTAGTGCACAGGCTGAGGGAGACAGTAGCAGCAGTCCCAATGTATAATACACAGTTGGGGGCCTTGGAGCAGCTGGCCCCTTTATTGCCCTTCATCTGGGCGAGCTGGCCATTTCACGTACAGTGTGTACTGGACAACCATGGTCAGTACAAGGAAGAGCCTGGCTAGGAGACCGAGATGATGCTTTCAGAAGCCCCATAGCACCTCCCCTTAGAGGAACCAGTTATCATGACTCGTTCAAAAGGTAGTACCCCAGCAGCACAGCACCCTTCCCAGTGAGGGGGCATTGGGAAAAGTGCCACTGACTGAATCACCCATGCACACCTTTTCCTAAAGGGGGCCCATGGAAGTCTCCCACTCAAGTATTAAGACCTAACCCAATTTGGCTGATGAGATCTGATAAGATCACAGTCCAAGGTGGTATCTCCTTAAAGGTGGGGCAAGAGGATCTTACTTTTCTAGCACTGAGGTGAAAAACAGTAACAGGATGTATATCCAAGGCACCAAAGCAATACAAAGCAGACTGAGTGCAGGTGATGTGTAGCTCTGCACCCAGAGTTATCTCTGTTCCTTTGTCCCGCTTCTGTTCCATGACAGAAGTGCTGATTTTTTTTCTGATTAGAGATGTTTAGTCTTTTAACTTCTTCCTGTCTTGAACAAACCTTTGCAAAATTCAGGCTGAGATTTTCAAAGCTATTAAAGGGTTCAGGATGCCCAATTCTCAATAACACTAATGGGAACGGAACTGGGCATTCAAATCCCCTGGATGGCTTTGAAACTCACCTGTATTTTCCGTGGGCTGGGATAGTCCCCAGTGGAGTTCTGGGCAATGGACAAGCCAATCTATAACATGCATTGCTGGGACCTGGCCACACTTAGTGGGACTCTGGAGAGGAAGGCTATTGGAAACAAAGTCCTTGAGCAGGTGCACCCCAGAGATATGGAGCTCAGTCAGCAGTGTTCAGCTTCCCAGCGGTGTCCTCAGCCCTGGCCTAAAGGGTGAGGTGAAGTGACTTGCTGAGTGGAGCCCACCCCTTAGCGTTTCATCCCCCTTTTCTTAAACCAAGGTGTGTTTCTGCATGTGAAAAAGACTCCCATATACGAAAGCAGCAGAATCAGTTTTACCTAGGCTCCTCTGGCTGCACCGTCCCTGAGGAAACTCCTACCGATGGATGACAAGTGCTCACCGGGGCGCAGGTGAAGCCATGGGACGGAGAGGGGTGTGTCAGAGGAACTTGCAGTCCACTGTTCATCAGGCTCTTGGATATCCTGTAGTAGTGCAGCAACCTGACGCTGGCAGCGACTAATAACTGATGGTTCAGAGGACAGTAAAGAGTCCTCACAATGTACCTGACAGTTGTGCAGGGGAGGTGAATTCCTTCCAGACACCTACTGGTGATTAGTTTGCTCCCTGGTGAAGTACATCACATTCTGCATCTCTACAGTACAGTTAGTGCCGGCCAGTTCCTTTTTAACATCCTGTTAGATAACCTGACACTGTGCCCATGTGGCAGGGAGTTTCCTTGGCTGACCTCATCATGCACATGAAAGGACAGTATACTCATTAGCTTCTTACAATGACCCTCCTTCCCTACTATTCCAACTCTGAACCCTGCAGTTTATTCATTTCAAGGTGCACTGCGGTGTCTGATATACTAAAAATATACTTTATCTATCTAATCTATCACATACATGCACATTACAAACTGGATACCTGAATGCAATGGGGAACATTTAATACATAGTACCGTTGCATAAATGAATTTCTGGAGATGCAGCTTACATTAGTTCCCCAAACTAAATTATATCAACAAGAGGACTTCTTGCTGGTATAACTACATGAGCAGAAGGATTTTTGATGGCACAGCCATACCAGATGGGGTGTGTGTGATTTTTTACACTTCTTGCTGACATAGCTATGCCAGTACAATTTCTAAGTATAGACCAATCTCAAGTAAATTTCTTGATAATTTTGCTAGGATTTGCTAGTTTCCCCCAGGCAAAAACTTTGTTACTAAGGTTTAGGGTTGTAAATATATATGTATTGAGAAAATAATCTTAGGAGGAAATTGTACATATAAGAAAAACAAGTGGTTTGAAAGCCAGGAAATTCTACATGAAAATGAAAATAAAAGTGAAATAGTTGAATTATGCTGTATTGATGTAGCTATGGGCCCAGGATATTAGAGAAACAAGGTGGATGAGGAACTATCTTTTATTGCACTAACTTCTGGGGTTGGTCTTGTTGGTCTTTTCCCCAGACTGAAGAAGAGCTCTGTGTAAGCTCGAAAGCTTGTCTCTCACCAACAGATGTTGGTTCAATAAAAGATATTACCTCACCCACCTTCTTCTCTATAATATTTGACAGTCTATTATGGACCCAACCTTAGCTCCCCAAGGCTACTCACCAACCCTCCATCTAATTCAGGGGTGACCCCATCACCCATAAATTGTACCTCTGCTCATTTGCCAAGATATAGCACCCAACTCACTCTTCTACAGGAACCACCCTCCCACACTATATTTGCTACATGTCTGACCATAGACCACTCTCCAATTCAGCCTCCCTTGGTAGCCAAGCTGCATCATAATTTCATCTCCTCCCCCATGATCACTTGTCTCATTTCTATTCCACCTTCACACTCTAATAAAGAGAATGCAATGTTTTCACTTCTTATCATCTGCATGTATAGAATCATAGAATCGTAGGACTGGAAGCGATCTCAAGAGGTCATCTAACTCAATCCCCTGCACTAAGAATTATCTAGACCATCCCAGACAGGTGATTGTCTAACCTGCTCTTAAAAATCTCCAATGATGGAGATTCCACAACCTCCCTGGGCAATTTATTCCAGTGCTTAACCACTCTGACAGGTAGGAAGTTTTTCCTGATGTCCAATCTAAACCTCCCTTGCTGCAATTTAAGCCCATTGCTTCTTGTCCTATCCTCAGAGGTTAATGAGAACAATTTTTCTCACTCCTCCCTGTAACAACCTTTTATGTACTTGAAAACTGCTATAATATCCCCTCTCAATCTTCTCTTCTCTAGACTAAACAAACCCAATTTTTTCAATCTTCCTTCATAGGTCATGTTTTCTAGATCTTTAATAATTGTTGTTGTTCTTCTCTGGACTTTATTCAATTGTCTACATCTTTCCTGCAATGTGACGCCCAGAACTGGACACAATACTCCAGATGAGGCCTAATTAGCACGGAGTAGAGGGAAAGAATTACTTCCCGTGTCTTGCTTACAATACTCCTGCTGATACATCCCAGAATGATGTTTGCTTTTTTTGCAACAGTATTACACTGTTGACTCATATTTAGCTTGTGATCCACTATGACCCCCAGATCCCTAGTCAACATACAGTTCCCTACACCACCTAACACCCAGTTATAAACTTATAGTGACATTCTTCCTCTGGCCTTCTCTGGCGATGAAAGAATATCACTGTCTCAAAAGATGGGCTCAGTCACAGCACTGACTTTCTCTGCACTGACATCAATGAGGGGAATGCTCCAGTAATTATTCTACCCAAGTTTGCCACAGGAGTTAGTGTTACCATGCTTGCAAACAGTGACACATGATGTCTAAAAGACCATCTCATGCTCCACGATGAAGACTATGGTCAACAGCTCTGTTCCTCTGACACAAGGGAAGTCTCTTCAATAAGAGTAAACCTTGTTCATGTGGAAGACAGACCTTTCTTGGGAGCTGGTCTGGGACTGGAACTAAGGACCAGGACTGGAACTAAGAATTAAGTTTAGGCTTGAACTTAGAGGAGTGAAGTTCTGGAACAGCCTTCCAAGGGAAGCAGTGGGGGCAAAAACCTAACTTGTCTCAAGACTGAGCTTGATAAGTTTATGGAGGGGATGGTATGATGAAGTTGCTTACAATTGCATATGGTCCATCAGTGACTGCTATTATGAAATATCTCCAATGGCTGGTAATAGGACATTAGATGGGGAGGGGTCTGAATTGCTACAGAGAATTCTTGCCCAGGTATCTGGCTGGTGGATCTCACCCACATATGGTTTAACTGATATCCAGATTTGGGGTTGGGAAGGAATTTCTCCCAGGTCATATTGGCAGAGACCCTGGTTTGGTTTGGTTTTTTGTGCCTTCCTCCGCAGCATGGGGCCTGGGTCACTTGCTGATTTGAACTAGAATAAATGGTGGATTCTCTGTAACTTGATGTCTTTACATCAAGATTTGAGGATTTCAGTAACTCAGCCAGGGGTTATGGGTCTGTTACAGGAGTGGGTGGGTTACAGTGTGGCCTGTTATGTGCAGGAGGTCAGTCTAGATGATCATGATTGTCCCTTATGGCCTTGGAGTTTATTAGTTTATTAGAGACCACCCCAAACCTCCCCTCCTCCCACTCCAATACACATTTCTTTTACCTGCCTTCTCTAACAAATAGAGCAACTTGTATATTAAAAAAACAAACCAAAAAACCCCATCCCAACCCTACCAAAACAAGTCATTCCACTGAATACTCTTCTCCTTCTTTTGGGAGTATGAGGAGAAGAGAATGAGACAGATGATAGGTTGCTTAATGTATTGCAGGGGGGCGCTCAGATGCTATGCTGTGGAGTGGTATAAGAGCTTATGTAGCATAGAATAGAATCTTTAACATCAGCATATGATTTAGGATCAGGCTATATGTCTCAACTGCAAGTCAGAATCTGCAGCACACTGCACCCCTAATGGTTTAGTGCACTGGCTCAGCCCTGACTCATAGGTGAGAGTGCCACCTATTGTGTTGCACACCTTCCATCACACTACTCCCTTCAGGTTTTCCTTGAGGGGAGATTAATAAGACTGGGACTTTTCAGCTTGGAAAAGAGACAAATAAGGAGGGATATGATAAAGGTCTATAAAATCATGACTGGTGTGGAGAAAGTAAATAAGGATGTGTTATTTACCCCTTCACATAACACAGGAACTAATGGTCACCAAATGAAATCAATAGGCAGCAGGTTTAAAACAAACAAAAGGAAGTATTTCTTCATACGACACACTGTCAACCTGTGGAACTCTTTGCCAGAGGATGTTGTGAAGACCAAGACTATAACAAGGTTCAAAAAAAGAATTAAATAAATTAATGGAGGATAGGTCCATCAATGGCTATTAGCCAGGATGAGCAGGGATGGTGTCCCTAGCCTCTGTTTGCCAGAAGGTGGGAATGGGTGAGAGGGGATGGATCACTTGATGATGACCTGTTCTGTTCATTCCCTCTGGGGCACCTGGTATTGGCCACTGTTGGAAGACAGGATACTGGGCTAGATGGACCTTTGGTCTGACCCAGTATGGCCATTCTTATGTTCTTATGTTCTCTCCTATCCAAGGACTGACAAGACCCTGCCTGGTGTGGCTTATGAGATTGGATCAAATCATAGTCTGTGGCAGCATCTGCTCACCAAAGAAACAGAGAGAAAGAAACACTGAAGGGTCCTGCTCTCCTGTTTCTGATATTACTAACATTACAAATGAAAAACAATGCACATGCACCCACGTGCACACACACACACACACATCTATACATATATGATGGGGAGCTGGTAGGTACCCCTATACTTCAGTTGCCTAACACTTTCCATCAGAAAGGATACTTGCAGCCTTTTCTTTGAGAAGCTTTCACACCTCCATCGTTAAGACAAAAACTCCCTGGGCTAGAGAAGTGCCTTATTCTACGATTGGATTGAGGACCCACACTGAAGGGGACACTGAAGGGAACATTGGAGAGAAATTAAAACCAGTAACTGAACATGTGCTAAGGTTCAGGAAGGAGCTGGAAGACACAATGTGGGTATTGAACAAACCAGACTGTCTAAATAGAGATAAAGATACTTGGAAATGCCTACCTGTGATGAACAATATGGTGTTACTATTAAATCTCATGATAAAAGGTTTGATACTAATGGTAAACCTTATGACAAAGAATTTGATATTGATGGTAAATCCTATAAAAAGGTTCAACATACACAATTTTGGGGAAAAGCTTTTGGACATGCTAGGAGTGGTAAATAAGAGCACAGCCTTTGTTAAGAAGCTTTATGGTAATGCTGCTTCTCAGCTAATACCTGTAAATAGGTTTGAAGCTTGTCATAGCAGAGAAACCATAATAAACTTGGTCTGCTGAGAAAAAGGGGAAACTAAGGCACCTCATTGCATTGATGGCTAAATGCCAAGATACACTCTAGAAAACATTAATATCTGTATTGAGCTAATACCAGTTGGAACAGCAGAAGGGTTAACAATGCTGCACAGATACAAAGAGGTACTTTCTAGCAACCCAGAGAAGGCATATTGGCTACCTTTTGAGATCATCAAATTGATCCAGAAAGTGTTAAAAGGTACACAGAACTTTGCAAGAGCACGTGTGGCAAATGCTACAATGTTTAGCAACACTTGGGAGTTATATGGTCAAAACCTAAGACGGACATTGGGCACACTGCCTCCGCATTAGACTGGATAACACTCCTGTAGTAAACTAAGTAGGGAGGTGTGACACTCTGGGCTCAAAAGGAACACCTTGGCACCCCCCCGTATTTACTAGGATGATATGATTATGATATGCTTTGTACAAAGTATGCCTTTGGAGGTTCATTTTGAATGTCTTAATCTGTTGAACATTAATATCCTGTTGGATTGTATGAAGTATTGCTATATGAGTTACTAAATACTGTTATGATGTTGGGAACACCCACATTACAGTTACAATAAAGAAGTAGCCATCTACAGCCAGAGAGCATTAATGGCTCATCAACCCACAATCCACTATCCCAGAGAATACTTGGAGAAGGCAAGCAGGCCATGGGGGTGGACTACCACTTGTCACAGTAAGGATCTTTCTAGCAAGCTGGAAGAAGGTATAAAAAGAGAGACAGTGACATCATCACTGAGCCTCTCGCCTCTACCCCATCTCAACATCTGGAGGAAGGCCTGGAAGACAGAGACTTTGAACTGGGGAGTTTGGTTCCAGTCTGTGCATTGAGGAACTGTAACCTGCTCGCACCAGCTGTCAGGGCGAGAAAAGCTGTTTGAACCAACTCTTGCTTAGAATAAAAGTTTAGGATTTACAATGGGTGTTTCTATTTTTATTTCTTAAGATAAGTAACTTTGACCTTTATGCTTACCATTTATAATCACTTAAAATCTATCTTTCTATAGTTAATAAACTTATTTTAATGTTTTAGCCTTACTAGTGAATCTGTCTAAAATGCTTCAGAAATCTGCCCAGCTCTGCATGTCCACTATCCTTTGACAAAGTGGCAAACTAGGTAATGAACTTACACTGGCAAGGCTTCTGACCAGTGCAAAACTGGACTGTTCTGGGGTGCAAGGCTGGAGAGTTGGGGGGAATTGGCTGGAGCCTATTGATCATTCATGAGTGGCTGGGAGATCATTTGTGTAACACAGCTGGGTGTCCCTGCCTGTGGATGGCTGTGTAAGTGCAGTGCCTATCAGAGGCTTGGAGCTTGACATCAGCATCACAGTGTGAGAGGCAGCCCAGGCAGTGCAATCCACACTAAGGCAGTTGAATATTTCAACATCAAAACCAAAACATTGTTCATATTTAAGCTAGATGATCAGAATGGTCCCTTCTGACCTTAGTATCTATGAATCTATCTATAAACCCCATAGCCAATTAAATCTTCCTCCTCAGATTTCATGATTGGCTAAACCCTTCTCCTTCCTCCTCCAACACAGATCGAAACCTTGCTGGGGCTTTAATAAGCAGTTTAACAGCTTGTCACTGAATAGTTTACAACTAACAGTTTAGTTTCTTCAGACTTCACAGAATGGGGAGTACACATTCGAGCATTTCAGAGGACAGAGTTTAAGGGATATTTAGATTTGGAGAACTATTCTATCTGGTGCGTTCCCTGTCTGGATTCCACTGGCGATCACTGGTGCACACACTGACACACTACTATGATAGGAAAGCCAGGATATCTACCAGTCAATAAAAATGAAAGAAAAAAACAGGACAAGGAAGGCTAAAATGACAAGGGGTTGGAACTTGCCAGCTCTCGTAGTGTTTAGAATCACATACAGTAGGAGCAGTAGCTGTAGTCAAGAAACCAAAGTGACTGGGCAGCTGGCCCAGCACTCCACACTGCTGGGTTTTCTCAAGTATAGGGAGATGGAAAAGGCTGCCAGAGCCTGTCATTGATGACGACTTCCTTCCTTAGAGGGGATCAATCTTTCTTAGAGAGCTTGTTGACTGGAAAGGTAGAAGATTTCAGCCTTTACTTGGTCTTTATGGTTGACAATTCCAGCTTACTCCACTTTAGGGTGTGTCCCCTGAGATCTCTGGGCAAATCAGGGTGAAGTATGCCTTGGACACCGACAACATGACCCAATGCTGTTGGAATGAGGCAAACTTTGGACTAACATCATTTTGGAAAATTCTTCCCTAATCCAGCAGTTTTCTTAAAGTACCTGTTCATGAAAACCACATTCAGTATAGATGTGTGAACCAGAAAGATAAAAATGAAAGAAAAAGCAAGGCCAGTTTTGAGGATGGCTCCATAGCCTGGCCTAACGGTTCAATAGCTATGCTTTAATATCTAGCTTTTTCAAAAGGAAAGGAAAGGAAAAGGGTCTGACTAACCATAACAATAACTGGTTGCAGACGTTTTTAACAAAAAGAACAAAACAAAAAAACTAGTAATGGTCTCATACTTTTTCCACCATCTTTCTTATAAATATATAAAGACATCTCATCACAGAAGTCGTCTTTCCTTTGCTAACGAGAACTAGAGAAACTAGGTAACCCTAACAGTCTAACTGGGTAAAAGGTTACATAACTGTCTCCTTGAGTAGTTGTGCTCCTAACAGAAATTGACTTTAAAGCTTGTCAGAATAAATTCAGTTTGAAATAGAAATAATTACAGTTTATACAGATCTATATTCTCATGCACATTATTACTCTCTCATATTCCATCACCACAACCTTTGGAGTATGGTTTTATTTCAGAATTCCTGAGTAAGAAGGGGTAAAATTCTTCAAATAAGCTTTTAAGGATTAGCTACTGTTTGCTATATTAGTAATGAAAAGAGAAATATAATTAGAAATATATTGGAAAGATTAAAGTTATCATATAATTAGTCTCTTGTTCGTTAAAATAATGAACTTCATGTTTAATTTCATTGTCACTGGTAACAATAACATAATCAAAGATTACAAAATCTTATAATATATGGTACTTTCCTTTAATTCCATTTAACACCCATTTCCATCAAATGAACCCTTCTGTAAACTTGTGGTTTACACCCATATAGGTGCCTTCCATTTCTGGAAGTTAATTTATCTGTGGGTTTTCTGCCATAAGTGTAGGTGGAAAGGGTCTTACACTACGTGGGAAGGCTTGCAACATGAGTAAAACCATCTCTATTCTATTTTCTCACTTTTTATCTTTCAAAGTAGCTGGAGATGGAGACATGATGCAAAGTCATAAAATACAAGACCAAAACTAAGAGACTAAAGCATAGAATCAGGACTCATCATTCATATATCTTGCAGTCTGAACCTGGAGCTTGACACAGTATTTCCCTAATGGGTTACCAGCACTTGCACAGAAGGAAAGTCCTTATTGTCCAACAGTGCAGCCAGATTGGGATCCATGAGGAAGGAATGTCCTCAGAAAAAGAGTTGATCCTCCACTCTGCCTCGTAAAACTTTGGATTCAAATGGTAAAGGGCAATTTCAATCTTACCATTGCATCCTTTGGGACTCTAATCAATGTCACTGAATTAGGGAGTTGTGTTCTAAACATAGTTTTACTTGGACCATAACTCACAACAGCTTTCATCTCTATGGTGAAAACCAACTACTGGGTGCCTGTTGTTTTTACCTGAGTTCTTGCCAAATCCTTGGTCTTGATGAGAGCAAATTTACATTTCTCTGGAGAAGAATCCTTTACCAAACCATCCAAAATCTCAGAAGTGCTAGTGAAGAATGACTTCCCCAAACATGCCCAGTTTATTTCTTTAATCTGATGAAACAGGTCTAAATCAGAAACTAAATAAACGTCTGGATGAGAATCACTATACGATACAAGACGTGGGGTTTTTATTAAAAAAGAGTAAATTTCCTGCAGTTGTCCCACATTAAACACTCGTTTCATTTTATACATATTGGAAGCATTACAGAGGGTGAGTTCAACAATAACAACAAGACACTTCTATTTCCTCCACATCTGAATTGCTAGAGACAGCACTTCTCTCTGTTAGGATTAGCTAGGAGATATCTTCAGGAGTAACCACCTCTACAACCTGGGTAACAACTAGGGTTGCCAACCTTCCCAGATTGGCCGGAAGTCTCCCAGAACTGGCCTCAATCTCCCGGTGGCTATTACAAGCCATTTGTGAAATTTTAATAGGTTGTTAAAAGTCCAGTGGGCAGTGCAGCGGGGCTAAGGCAGGCTCTGTGCCTGCCCTGGTTATGAGCGACTTCTGTAAGGACCGACAAGTCCCTCCGTCATAGGTGCAGGGACAGCCAGGTATCTCTGTGCACTGCTCCCGTCCAGAGTGCTGACTCCACAGGTCCCATTAGTCTGGAACTATGGCCAATGGGAGCTGCAGGGGTGGTGCCTGCTGGCAGGGGCAGCGCGCAGAGCCACCTGTCACTGTGCCTCCGTCATAACGGAGAATACCAAATTCAGGACAAAAAAGAAAAGGAGCACTTGTGGTACCTTAGAGACTAACAAATTTTAAAATTTATAAATAAAATTTATCTGAGCATAAGCTTTCGTGACCTACAGCTCACTTCATCAGATGCATCTGTAGCTCACGAAAGCTTATGCTCAAATAAATTTGTTAGTCTCTAAGGTGCCACAAGTACTCCTTTTCTTTTTTGCGAATACAGACTAACACGGCTGCTACTCCGAAACCTAAATTCAGGACAAACTCAGAAATAGGCCAGACACACCCCACAACTGGTGGTTATTCTCCCATAAGATATATCAGACTAGCAACAAAAGTAAACTTCTGTTTCACCACTCTGGCTAACAAAAAGTCAGAAAAGCAGGTTCCTTAGGTATTCCAGTCCTTGTATCACCACCAAAAACACTAAACTTAATGATGAGTGGTTATTTAAAACCAATTTCATCAACCAAAGGGTTCTTCTGATCTTAATGGACCAGCCACACACCCAGGTCAATATAGAACTCAGATCTTACCCAATAAACATGCTGGTGCCAATCCTTTAGTATCTAAAATCTAAAGGTTTATTTATAAAACGAAAGAAAGAGGTGAGAGTTAAAATTGTTTAAAAGAATGAAATACATACAGTAACTGCAAAGTTCTTGGATCAGGCTTCTAGCAGCAATGGAATAAATTGATGGCTTATTAAGTCTCTGGTTGCTTCCAAATCATTGGAAGGTCCTCAGTCCATTGGTTAGAATGCTCCCGTTAGTGTAAGTCCATATTCCAGTGGAGATGTTTCCAGGGCTTTTATAGCTTCTGCGAAGTGAAGGGAAACCCATTGTTCTAGTTTGTGGAAAATTACAGGTAACAAGATGGGGTTTGGAGTCACATGGGCAAGTCACATGTCAATGCCTGCTTCACTTAGTTATAGCAGAGGCCATTACCCATACTTTAGTTAGAACGTTCACAGGAAAATCCATCAGGCATGGATAGGAGTCTTCCACAGTCCACTGTGAGTTCAGTGTTCTTTGATGGGCCATTCAACTTGAATAGTTCCTTCACAGTGTGCTGGCTAAATATTTTGTGGGTGTTACCACAGGAGCAAACATGTAGTAATACAGGTACATAGTTAATATTCGTAACTTCAGGTACCAAGACAATACATGCATAGAAATAGCATAAGCATATTCAGCAAATCATAACTTTTCCATTGACCCCTAACTTGACACACTTTGTACAAGATTTGTTGCAATTATATAACAGTACAATGATCTATATGATCATATTTTAATTATATAATGTCACAGCCTGGCTGCCCCTGAGCCTAGGAGTCGGACACATCGGCCGCTTCCGGAAGCTATCTAAGGTAAGTACTGCCCAGCCGGAGCCTGCTCCCCATACCCCCTCCCGCCCCCAAACTCCCTTCCAGAGCCCTCATCCCACACCCCAACTCCCCACCCCAGGCCTAAGCCCACTCCTGCACCCAAACTCCCTCCAACAGCCCCCTCCCCCTCCCACACCCCAACCCCCTGCCCCAGTGCTGAGTCCCCTCCCACACTCCGAACCCTTAGGCCCCAACTCCCAGCCCAGAGCCCACACCCTCTCCCCCTTCCCCAGCACAGTGAGAGTGAGTGAGGGTGGTAAACAGTGAGCAATGGAGGGAGAAGGGTGGAGTGAGTGGGGGATGGGGACTCAGGGAAGAAGTGTGGCAGGGGCATAGCCTCGGGGAAGGGGCAGGGCAAGGATGCTTTGCTTTCTGTGATTCAATGTCAGCCTAGCAGTATTCAAGGTTATGTGAATATTTTCATTGGTGTAACTATATCAGGAGATTACACCAATGTAACTAGATTGATTTTTAGTTGCCAACGTGCACGCTGTCTCATAGATAAGCCTTAGTCAGATGAATCTTGCAGGAGGCTACCTTAAAACCACGAAAAACCTTAGCAAAACCTTGATTTAAAACGTCAAGGAGAAGAGTCCTTGCAAGATTCATGTGAGCAATAATTTTGATAGCAAATCCCATAACTGTGAATATTCTCTCCAGTTGACTGAATTGCATTTGAACTTTCCCATTTCTTCATGGAGCGGAGAGAAAAAACAAAAAATAAGGGAAAAATTACCTACTGAAGCAAATGGGAATTTGTCTCAAAGTCCCCAATAAATCTGCCAGAGAAAACTAATATCCAGTTGTGTAACCAAATAGCCTTTAAGAAAGAGAAAAATCTACCAGAGATATAAGACATTTTCCGTTTCAGACAGAATGAGATTCTACAGTAGGTTTCATCTGATGACTCAGAATCAGGGCCACAGATTTTCCCATTGCATTGTCCTCTGATCCACTCAAATCTGCTTCACTCACTTCTGCCTCATTATTATTGAGTTGCATTATTTGCAAAAGTTTTAGCATCATGATAATGGTTTGTCTAGACTAGGAAATGTGGAATACATTAGGACAGGTCAAGGGAAAATATACTGGCTAACCCACAATAGTATACTTGGGCCATGTCAGTATAGAAAACAGCTGTGATTTTACATCTGGGTAGCTCATTGGAGCTAGCTAAGTACCAAAACATGCTAATGGAGAAAAGCCTCAGGTAGATTTTACCACAATCGGACTAACTGACATCATTTGTATTTCACCAACCTGGGGCTGATGTGCATTCCTAATAAGAGGGACTTATACTCCCATGACTCACAGAACAAAGAAGATGATAGAAAGGATCTTTGGGGATTCACCCAAAGAAGGGCAACCTGCAAAAAGCAAAACTGGACAACCCACCTGGGGGAGCAGAGGGACCACAATGAAGTAAACGGCACTAACAGCCTAAATACCAAAAATATTAAAGAAAAAAACACATTTTATTGTTAGCCCTAGACAAGGTATTTATGGTGTTTATCTCCTTTGTGGCTTCACTGAAGATAAATAACATGTGACCTCTGATAGAAGCTTTTGTCCCACTCTCAGAACATGTATAAGGTGTCAATCCTGTGTGGACCATTTATTATCTCCTAAGGTCTGAGTGGTAAATGAAAGTTTTCCCGCATTCACAACATTCACAGGGTCTCTGTCCTTTCTGGAATCTCTGACGATTAATAAGGGCTGATCGAACAGAAAAGTTTTTTCTATACTCACAGCATTCCTAGGGCCTCTCACAAGCATGGATTCTCTGACGTCTACTCAGGGTTGAGCTCTGAGAGAAGGTTTTCCCGCACTCACAGAATTGAAAGGGTCGCTCTTGGGTGTGGGTTCTCTGATGTCTAATAAGATGTGAGCGTCGAGTGAAGGCTTTCCCGCACTCACAGCATTCATAGGGCCTCTCTCCTGTGTGGATCCTTTGATGTACAATAAGCTGTGAGAGCCAAGGGAAGATTTTCCCACACTGGCAGCATTCATAGGGGCTAGTGCCTGTGTGGGTTCTCTGATGTCTGATACGGTCTGAGCGCTGAGTGAAGGTTTTGCCACACTCACAGCATTCATAGGAAGAAAAGGAGTACCCGTGGCACCTTAGAGACTAACAAATTTATTAGAGCATAAGCTTTCGTGAGCTACAGCTCACTTCATCGGATGCATCCGATGAAGTGAGCTGTAGCTCACGAAAGCTTATGCTCTAATAAATTTGTTAGTCTCTAAGGTGCCACGGGTACTCCTTTTCTTTTTGCGAATACAGACTAACACGGCTGCTACTCTGAAACCTAGCATTCATAGGCTGTCTGTCTTGTGTGGATTTTCTGGTGTAAAATAAGGTGTGAGCATCGAGGGAAGGTTTTACCACACTCAGGGCATATGCTTTTTCTCTCTTCCATAAGGATTCTCTGCTGGGCTGTGGTTTCCTTGAGGTCCTTGTGATTTTCCTCACAACTGATGGATTTACTCACTTTCTCCCCTGGTGGGGACACGTTTTGTTTAATTCCTTGTGATAATCCCCCACGCAGTTCCACATGCTCATCATCTTCCTGCTGTGTATTCTGCTCCTTGTTCTCACTGACCATTCCATCATCTGCAAGGACAAAGAGAAACCTCAGAAGAAGAGATGGAAAAGGGGAGAGGAAACCAAAGGAAGTGCTGGAGAGATGGGGGAAAAAATCAGGAAATTACTTCCCCTAAACTCGTTCCCAGAGGGGAAAGAGGAGGGGATCAACTGTTGTCTGAGATCCAATTCCAATGCTCAGGATGAAGGCAGGTTAGGAACTGAACTATTGCCACATGTCAGCCAGGATGGGTAGGAAGCCATGAGCGATATCTGCTCTGAGGATACGACACATGCTCGGGGACAATCCCCAACTCAAAGAGCTCTCAAGGTCCTGGTAGGGAATCCCAGCTGTATCCTTCAGGCCCATATGGTATTTGAGTTGATCTAATGATTCCTCACTTGTGCAGGTTTCTGTCAGGATCTCTTTTTCCTCCGAGCCCTGGAGATCTGAGACCCAGAGCTCTTTCCCTGGTTCCAGCTGAGACATCACCTCAGGTTTGGAGATGGGAAACCCTGCTGAGATGAAGGAAAATAAGTGAGATCAAGTGAATTCATGGGACATTAGTCAAAAAGAATATGGCCTTTTTTTTAAAACCCTGCTCATTTTAAAGCACTGAAAATCTCAAGCCAGCTCTCGAGGTGTTCAAAGGCACCAGACACTCTGCTTATAAGGGGATTTACTACTCACCTCTGCTGGTGCACACACAGCCAGACACTCCTCATCAAAGGGGCTCCTGAAACCTAGAGAAAGTAACTCCAACTTATAGAAAGCCAAGGGGAAGAAGTCACCTTGGAACTGCTTCTTACTTAAAGAGAGACCCCAAGGGAATGAGAAAGTCATAGGGGAACTGGGACTGGGGAGCATGGGCTTGTGGGTCTCAGCACAGTAAGGAATGGGAAAGAATGAGAAGATCACTGAATGCAGCATGTCAGGAGTGTTAGGGATCAGGAAAGCACATTTTGAGAACTTAGGGAATATAGCGAGTCAGGTGAAATAGAAAGGAACATGAAAATCTCATAATGTATAGGCAAGGTTATAGAATGATAGAATCATAGAAATGTGGGGCTAAAAGGGATTCCAAGAGGTCATTTAATCCAGCCCATGCACTGAGGCAGGAACAAAGAAACCTAGACCACCCCTGAGAGGTATTTGTCTAAGCTGTTCTTAAAAGCTTCCAAGATGGGGATTTCACAACTTCCTCTGGAATCTGACTCCAGAACTTAATTATCCTTGTAGTCACAATTATCTTCCTAATATCTAACCTAAATCACCCTTGCTGCACATTAAGATACAGTACAGTCTTTCAACCAGTTTTGTACCCACTTTACAGGGGGGAGCGAGTGCAGGCTATACATTAACAGGAACTGGGCAGGGATTCTATCAACAGGCTGGGATCCCCTGCAGCTCTAGATCCCTAAAACCACCCCTCCCTTCCCCCTACTAACCCCACCTACCAGGTGTCCTTAGGCCACTCAAATGTTAAGCTGGTCCATCACTCGGGGGGGGGGGTGAAAAATCCACACCCCGAGTGACATAATTAAGCTGACTTAACCCCCAGTGTAGACTGCGCTACAGAAATGGAAGAATTTTTCTATCAACCTAGCTAGCACCTCTTGAGGAGGTGGATTAACTACAGCAATGGTAGAATCCCTCCCCCTCACTATCGTTAATGTCTACACTGAAGTGCTAATGCGGTGCAGCTGCAGCGCTGTGGCTGTGCTGCTGTAGCATTTGAAGAGTAGACAAGCCCTTAGTCCTATTTCTCCAACCCCCCTGTGGTGGAGTTGGAGCTGCTCTGCAATAATGATGAGTACTGTCAGTTGTCCTGGATACTGGGATATTTACTGTATGCATATTTTGTAGGGCTGTCGATTAATCGCAGTTAACTCACACGATTAACTCAAAAAATTAATTGTGATTAATCGCACTGTTAAACAATAGAATACCAGTTGAAATTTATTAAATATTTTTGGATGTTTTCTACATTTTCAAATATATTGATTTCAATGACAACACAGAATACAAAGTGTACAGTGCTCACTTTATATTATTTTTTATTACAAATATTTGCACTGCAAAATGATAAACAAAAGAAATAGTATTTTTTAGTTCACCTCATACAAGTACTGTAGTGCAATCTCTTTATCATGAAAGTGCAACTTACAAGTGTAGGGTTTTTTTGTCACATAACTGCACTGAAATACAAAACAATGTAAAACTTGAGAGCCTACAGTCCACTCAGTCCTATTTCTTCTTCAGCCAATTGCTAAGACAAACAAGTCTGTTCACATTTATAGGAGATAATACTGCCCACTTCTTAATTACAATGTCACCTGAAGGTGAGAACAGGTGTTCACATGGCACTGTTGTAGCTGGCGTCGCAAGATATTTACATGCCAGATACGCTAAAGATTCATATGCATCTACATGCTTCGGCCATCGTTCCAGATGACATGCTTCCATGCTGGTGACGCTCATTAAAAAAATAATGCGTTAATTAAATTTGTGACTGAACTCCTTCGGGGAGAATTGTATGTCTCCTGCTCTGTTTTACCCATCTTCTGCCATATATTTTGTGTTACAGCAGTCTTGGATGATGACCCAGCACATGTTCTTCATTTTAAGAAAAATTTCATGGCAAAATTGACAAAAGGCAAAGAAGATACAATTATGAAATTGCTAAATATATCTACAGCACTTGATGCAAGATTTAAGAATCTGAAGTGCCTTCCCAAATCTGAGAGGGACGAGGTG